>NW_026912950.1:2500-10033 GCF_034315485.1 Pezoporus occidentalis | reverse complement strand
AGTATGTTCAAGAGCTTTCTAATGATCCACAGAGGTTCTCAACCCCAACCCTAACCCTAACCCTAACCCTAACCCTAACCCATTTCTCCCCTGTAACTGTAACAAAGTGAGTGCAACACTATATATATAGATATATAGGAAAACACAGTAAATGTAACAAAGTGAGCAAAATAAAGCATGTTCAAGAGCATTCTAATGACCCACAGAGGTACTCAACCCTAACCCTAACCCTAACCCTAACCCTAACACTAACCCTAACCCATTTCTCCCCTGTAACTGTAACAAAGTGAGTGTAATACTATATGTATATATATATACAGGAAAACAGAGGAAACGTAACAAAGTGAGCAAAATAAAACATGTTCAAGAGCATTCTAATGACCCACAGAGGTTCTCAACCCTAACCCTAACCCTAACCCTAACCCTAACCCTAACCCCTAACCCTACCCCATTTCTCCCCTCTAACTGTAACAAAGCGAGTGTAATACTATATATCTAGATATATAGGAAAACACAGTAAACGTAACAAAGTGAGCAAAATAAAGTATGTTCAAGAGCATTCTAATGACCCACAGAGGTTCTCAACCCCAACCCTAACCCTAACCCTAACCCTAACCCATTTCTCCCCTGTAACTGTAACAAAGTGAGTGCAACACTATATATATAGATATATAGGAAAACACAGTAAACGTAACAAAGTGAGCAAAATAAAGTATGTTCAAGAGCATTCTAATGACTCACAGAGGTTCTCAACCCCAACCCTAACCCTAACCCTAACCCTAACCCTAACCCATTTCTCCCCTGTAACTGTAACAAAGTGAGTGCAACACTATATATATAGATATATAGGAAAACACAGTAAATGTAACAAAGTGAGCAAAATAAAGCATGTTCAAGAGCATTCTAATGACCCACAGAGGTACTCAACCCTAACCCTAACCCTAACCCTAACCCTAACCCTAACCCTAACCCATTTCTCCCCTGTAACTGTAACAAAGTGAGTGTAATACTATATGTATATATATATACAGGAAAACAGAGGAAACGTAACAAAGTGAGCAAAATAAAACATGTTCAAGAGCATTCTAATGACCCACAGAGGTTCTCAACCCTAACCCTAACCCTAACCCTAACCCTAACCCTAACCCTAACCCTAACCCTAACCCATTTCTCCCCTGTAACTGTAACAAAGTGAGTGTAATACTATATATATATATATATACAGGAAAACAGAGGAAACGTAACAAAGTGAGCAAAATAAAGCATGTTCAAGAGCATTCTAATGACCCACAGAGGTTCTCAACCCTAACCCTAACCCTAACCCTAACCCTAACCGTAAACCTAACCCTACCCCATTTCTCCCCTCTAACTGTAACAAAGCGAGTGTAATACTATATATCTAGATATATAGGAAAACACAGTAAACGTAACAAAGTGAGCAAAATAAAGTATGTTCAAGAGCATTCTAATGACCCACAGAGGTTCTCAACCCCAACCCTAACCCTAACCCTAACCCTAACCCATTTCTCCCCTGTAACTGTAACAAAGTGAGTGCAACACTATATATATAGATATATAGGAAAACACAGTAAACGTAACAAAGTGAGCAAAATAAAGTATGTTCAAGAGCATTCTAATGACTCACAGAGGTTCTCAACCCCAACCCTAACCCTAACCCTAACCCTAACCCTAACCCATTTCTCCCCTGTAACTGTAACAAAGTGAGTGCAACACTATATATATAGATATATAGGAAAACACAGTAAATGTAACAAAGTGAGCAAAATAAAGCATGTTCAAGAGCATTCTAATGACCCACAGAGGTACTCAACCCTAACCCTAACCCTAACCCTAACCCTAACACTAACCCTAACCCATTTCTCCCCTGTAACTGTAACAAAGTGAGTGTAATACTATATGTATATATATATACAGGAAAACAGAGGAAACGTAACAAAGTGAGCAAAATAAAACATGTTCAAGAGCATTCTAATGACCCACAGAGGTTCTCAACCCTAACCCTAACCCTAACCCTAACCCTAACCCTAACCCTAACCCTAAACCTAACCCTACCCCATTTCTCCCCTCTAACTGTAACAAAGCGAGTGTAATACTATATATCTAGATATATAGGAAAACACAGTAAACGTAACAAAGTGAGCAAAATAAAGTATGTTCAAGAGCATTCTAATGACCCACAGAGGTTCTCAACCCCAACCCTAACCCTAACCCTAACCCTAACCCATTTCTCCCCTGTAACTGTAACAAAGTGAGTGCAACACTATATATATAGATATATAGGAAAACACAGTAAACGTAACAAAGTGAGCAAAATAAAGTATGTTCAAGAGCATTCTAATGACTCACAGAGGTTCTCAACCCCAACCCTAACCCTAACCCTAACCCTAACCCTAACCCATTTCTCCCCTGTAACTGTAACAAAGTGAGTGCAACACTATATATATAGATATATAGGAAAACACAGTAAATGTAACAAAGTGAGCAAAATAAAGCATGTTCAAGAGCATTCTAATGACCCACAGAGGTACTCAACCCTAACCCTAACCCTAACCCTAACCCTAACACTAACCCTAACCCATTTCTCCCCTGTAACTGTAACAAAGTGAGTGTAATACTATATGTATATATATATACAGGAAAACAGAGGAAACGTAACAAAGTGAGCAAAATAAAACATGTTCAAGAGCATTCTAATGACCCACAGAGGTTCTCAACCCTAACCCTAACCCTAACCCTAACCCTAACCCTAAACCCTAACCCTAACCCTAACCCTAACCCATTTCTCCCCTCTAACTGTAACAAAGCGAGTGTAATACTATATATCTAGATATATAGGAAAACACAGTAAACGTAACAAAGTGAGCAAAATAAAGTATGTTCAAGAGCATTCTAATGACCCACAGAGGTTCTCAACCCCAACCCTAACCCTAACCCTAACCCTAACCCATTTCTCCCCTGTAACTGTAACAAAGTGAGTGCAACACTATATATATAGATATATAGGAAAACACAGTAAACGTAACAAAGTGAGCAAAATAAAGTATGTTCAAGAGCATTCTAATGACTCACAGAGGTTCTCAACCCCAACCCTAACCCTAACCCTAACCCTAACCCTAACCCATTTCTCCCCTGTAACTGTAACAAAGTGAGTGCAACACTATATATATAGATATATAGGAAAACACAGTAAATGTAACAAAGTGAGCAAAATAAAGCATGTTCAAGAGCATTCTAATGACCCACAGAGGTACTCAACCCTAACCCTAACCCTAACCCTAACCCTAACCCTAACTAACCCTAACCCATTTCTCCCCTGTAACTGTAACAAAGTGAGTGTAATACTATATGTATATATATATACAGGAAAACAGAGGAAACGTAACAAAGTGAGCAAAATAAAACATGTTCAAGAGCATTCTAATGACCCACAGAGGTTCTCAACCCTAACCCTAACCCTAACCCTAACCCTAACCCTAACCCTAACCCTAACCCATTTCTCCCCTGTAACTGTAACAAAGTGAGTGTAATACTATATATATATATATATATAGGAAAACACAGTAAACGTAACAAAGTGAGCAAAATAAAGCATGTTCAAGAGCATTCTAATGACCCACAGAGGTTCTCAACCCTAACCCTAACCCTAACCCTAACCCTAACCCTAACCCTAACCGTAAACCTAACCCTACCCCATTTCTCCCCTGTAACTGTAACAAAGCGAGTGTAATACTATATATATAGATATATAGGAAAACACAGTAAACGTAACAAAGTGAGCAAAATAAAGTATGTTCAAGAGCATTCTAATGACCCACAGAGGTTCTCAACCCCAACCCTAACCCTAACCCTAACCCTAACCCTAACCCATTTCTCCCCTGTAACTGTAACAAAGTGAGTGCAACACTATATATATAGATATATAGGAAAACACAGTAAACGTAACAAAGTGAGCAAAATAAAGTATGTTCAAGAGCATTCTAATGACCCACAGAGGTTCTCAACCCTAACCCTAACCCTAACCCTAACCCTAACCCTAACCCATTTCTCCCCTGTAACTGTAACAAAGTGAGTGCAAAACTATATATATATATATATAGGAAAACACAGTAAATGTAACAAAGTGAGCAAAATAAAGCATGTTCAAGAGCATTCTAATGACCCACAGAGGTACTCAACCCTAACCCTAACCCTAACCCTAACCCTAACCTAACCCTAACCCATTTCTCCCCTGTAACTGTAACAAAGTGAGTGTAATACTATATATATATATATATACAGGAAAACAGAGGAAACGTAACAAAGTGAGCAAAATAAAACATGTTCAAGAGCATTCTAATGACCCACAGAGGTTCTCAACCCTAACCCTAACCCTAACCCTAACCCTAACCCTAACCGTAAACCTAACCCTAACCCATTTCTCCCCTGTAACTGTAACAAAGTGAGTGTAATACTATATATATATATATATAGGAAAACACAGTAAACGTAACAAAGTGAGCAAAATAAAGTATGTTCAAGAGCATTCTAATGACCCACAGAGGTTCTCAACCCTAACCCTAACCCTAACCCTAACCCTAACCCATTTCTCCCCTGTAACTGTAACAAAGTGAGTGCAACACTATATATATAGATATATAGGAAAACACAGTAACTGTAACAAAGTGAGTGTAATACTATATGTATATATATATACAGGAAAACAGAGGAAACGTAACAAAGTGAGCAAAATAAAGCATGTTCAAGAGCATTCTAATGACCCACAGAGGTTCTCAACCCTAACCCTAACCCTAACCCTAACCCTAACCCTAACCCTAACCCTAACCCCATTTCTCCCCTGTAACTGTAACAAAGCGAGTGTAATACTATATATCTATATATATAGGAAAACACAGTAAACGTAACAAAGTGAGCAAAATAAAGTATGTTCAAGAGCATTCTAATGACCCACAGAGGTTCTCAACCCCAACCCTAACCCTAACCCTAACCCTAACCCTAACCCATTTCTCCCCTGTAACTGTAACAAAGTGAGTGCAACACTATATATATAGATATATAGGAAAACACAGTAAATGTAACAAAGTGAGCAAAATAAAGCATGTTCAAGAGCATTCTAATGACCCACAGAGGTACTCAACCCTAACCCTAACCCTAACCCTAACCCTAACCCTAACCCATTTCTCCCCTGTAACTGTAACAAAGTGAGTGTAATACTATATGTATATATATATACAGGAAAACAGAGGAAACGTAACAAAGTGAGCAAAATAAAACATGTTCAAGAGCATTCTAATGACCCACAGAGGTTCTCAACCCTAACCCTAACCCTAACCCTAACCCTAACCCTAACCCTAACCCTAACCCTAACCCATTTCTCCCCTGTAACTGTAACAAAGTGAGTGTAATACTATATGTATATATATATACAGGAAAACAGAGGAAACGTAACAAAGTGATCAAAATAAAGCATGTTCAAGAGGATTCTAATGACCCACAGAGGTTCTCAACCCTAACCCTAACCCTAACCCTAACCCTAACCGTAAACCTAACCCTACCCCATTTCTCCCCTCTAACTGTAACAAAGCGAGTGTAATACTATATATCTAGATATATAGGAAAACACAGTAAACGTAACAAAGTGAGCAAAATAAAGTATGTTCAAGAGCATTCTAATGACCCACAGAGGTTCTCAACCCCAACCCTAACCCTAACCCTAACCCTAACCCTAACCCATTTCTCCCCTGTAACTGTAACAAAGTGAGTGCAACACTATATATATAGATATATAGGAAAACACAGTAAATGTAACAAAGTGAGCAAAATAAAGCATGTTCAAGAGCATTCTAATGACCCACAGAGGTACTCAACCCTAACCCTAACCCTAACCCTAACACTAACCCTAACCCATTTCTCCCCTGTAACTGTAACAAAGTGAGTGTAATACTATATGTATATATATATACAGGAAAACAGAGGAAACGTAACAAAGTGAGCAAAATAAAACATGTTCAAGAGCATTCTAATGACCCACAGAGGTTCTCAACCCTAACCCTAACCCTAACCCTAACCCTAACCCTAACCCTAACCCTAACCCATTTCTCCCCTGTAACTGTAACAAAGTGAGTGTAATACTATATGTATATATATATACAGGAAAACAGAGGAAACGTAACAAAGTGATCAAAATAAAGCATGTTCAAGAGGATTCTAATGACCCACAGAGGTTCTCAACCCTAACCCTAACCCTAACCCTAACCCTAACCCTAACCCCTAACCCTACCCCATTTCTCCCCTCTAACTGTAACAAAGCGAGTGTAATACTATATATCTAGATATATAGGAAAACACAGTAAACGTAACAAAGTGAGCAAAATAAAGTATGTTCAAGAGCATTCTAATGACCCACAGAGGTTCTCAACCCCAACCCTAACCCTAACCCTAACCCTAACCCTAACCCATTTCTCCCCTGTAACTGTAACAAAGTGAGTGCAACACTATATATATAGATATATAGGAAAACACAGTAAATGTAACAAAGTGAGCAAAATAAAGCATGTTCAAGAGCATTCTAATGACCCACAGAGGTACTCAACCCTAACCCTAACCCTAACCCTAACACTAACCCTAACCCATTTCTCCCCTGTAACTGTAACAAAGTGAGTGTAATACTATATGTATATATATATACAGGAAAACAGAGGAAACGTAACAAAGTGAGCAAAATAAAACATGTTCAAGAGCATTCTAATGACCCACAGAGGTTCTCAACCCTAACCCTAACCCTAACCCTAACCCTAACCCTAACCCTAAACCTAACCCTAACCCTAACCCATTTCTCCCCTGTAACTGTAACAAAGTGAGTGTAATACTATATGTATATATATATACAGGAAAACAGAGGAAACGTAACAAAGTGATCAAAATAAAGCATGTTCAAGAGGATTCTAATGACCCACAGAGGTTCTCAACCCTAACCCTAACCCTAACCCTAACCCTAACCCTAACCCTAACCCTACCCCATTTCTCCCCTCTAACTGTAACAAAGCGAGTGTAATACTATATATCTAGATATATAGGAAAACACAGTAAACGTAACAAAGTGAGCAAAATAAAGTATGTTCAAGAGCATTCTAATGACCCACAGAGGTTCTCAACCCCAACCCTAACCCTAACCCTAACCCTAACCCTAACCCATTTCTCCCCTGTAACTGTAACAAAGTGAGTGCAACACTATATATATAGATATATAGGAAAACACAGTAAATGTAACAAAGTGAGCAAAATAAAGCATGTTCAAGAGCATTCTAATGACCCACAGAGGTACTCAACCCTAACCCTAACCCTAACCCTAACACTAACCCTAACCCATTTCTCCCCTGTAACTGTAACAAAGTGAGTGTAATACTATATGTATATATATATACAGGAAAACAGAGGAAACGTAACAAAGTGAGCAAAATAAAACATGTTCAAGAGCATTCTAATGACCCACAGAGGTTCTCAACCCTAACCCTA
>NW_026912949.1:7500-10912 GCF_034315485.1 Pezoporus occidentalis | reverse complement strand
CACTTTGTTATGTTTCCTCTGTTTTCCTGTATATATATATACATATAGTATTACACTCACTTTGTTACAGTTACAGGGGAGAAATGGGTTAGGGTTAGGGTTAGGTTTAGGGTTAGGGTTAGGGTTAGGGTTAGGGTTAGGGTTGAGAACCTCTGTGGGTCATTAGAATGCTCTTGAACATGTTTTATTTTGCTCACTTTGTTACGTTTCCTCTGTTTTCCTGTATATATATATACATATAGTATTACACTCACTTTGTTACAGTTACAGGGGAGAAATGGGTTAGGGTTAGTGTTAGGGTTAGGGTTAGGGTTAGGGTTGAGTACCTCTGTGGGTCATTAGAATGCTCTTGAACATGCTTTATTTTGCTCACTTTGTTACATTTACTGTGTTTTCCTATATATCTATATATATAGTGTTGCACTCACTTTGTTACAGTTACAGGGGAGAAATGGGTTAGGGTTAGGGTTAGGGTTAGGGTTAGGGTTGGGGTTGAGAACCTCTGTGGGTCATTAGAATGCTCTTGAACATACTTTATTTTGCTCACTTTGTTACGTTTACTGTGTTTTCCTATATATCTAGATATATAGTATTACACTCGCTTTGTTACAGTTAGAGGGGAGAAATGGGGTAGGGTTAGGTTTACGGTTAGGGTTAGGGTTAGGGTTAGGGTTAGGGTTAGGGTTGAGAACCTCTGTGGGTCATTAGAATCCTCTTGAACATGCTTTATTTTGATCACTTTGTTACGTTTCCTCTGTTTTCCTGTATATATATATACATATAGTATTACACTCACTTTGTTACAGTTACAGGGGAGAAATGGGTTAGGGTTAGGGTTAGGTTTAGGGTTAGGGTTAGGGTTAGGGTTAGGGTTAGGGTTAGGGTTGAGAACCTCTGTGGGTCATTAGAATGCTCTTGAACATGTTTTATTTTGCTCACTTTGTTACGTTTCCTCTGTTTTCCTGTATATATATATACATATAGTATTACACTCACTTTGTTACAGTTACAGGGGAGAAATGGGTTAGGGTTAGTGTTAGGGTTAGGGTTAGGGTTAGGGTTAGGGGTTGACCTCTGTGGGTCATTAGAATGCTCTTGAACATGCTTTATTTTGCTCACTTTGTTACATTTACTGTGTTTTCCTATATATCTATATATATAGTGTTGCACTCACTTTGTTACAGTTACAGGGGAGAAATGGGTTAGGGTTAGGGTTAGGGTTAGGGTTAGGGTTGGGGTTGAGAACCTCTGTGGGTCATTAGAATGCTCTTGAACATACTTTATTTTGCTCACTTTGTTACGTTTACTGTGTTTTCCTATATATCTATATATATAGTATTACACTCGCTTTGTTACAGTTAGAGGGGAGAAATGGGGTAGGGTTAGGTTTACGGTTAGGGTTAGGGTTAGGGTTAGGGTTAGGGTTAGGGTTGAGAACCTCTGTGGGTCATTAGAATCCTCTTGAACATGCTTTATTTTGATCACTTTGTTACGTTTCCTCTGTTTTCCTGTATATATATATACATATAGTATTACACTCACTTTGTTACAGTTACAGGGGAGAAATGGGTTAGGGTTAGGGTTAGGTTTAGGGTTAGGGTTAGGGTTAGGGTTAGGGTTAGGGTTGAGAACCTCTGTGGGTCATTAGAATGCTCTTGAACATGTTTTATTTTGCTCACTTTGTTACGTTTCCTCTGTTTTCCTGTATATATATATACATATAGTATTACACTCACTTTGTTACAGTTACAGGTGTGAAATGGGTTAGGGTTAGTGTTAGGGTTAGGGTTAGGGTTAGGGTTAGGGTTAGGGGTTGAGTACCTCTGTGGGTCATTAGAATGCTCTTGAACATGCTTTATTTTGCTCACTTTGTTACATTTACTGTGTTTTCCTATATATATATATATATAGTGTTGCACTCACTTTGTTACAGTTACAGGGGAGAAATGGGTTAGGGTTAGGGTTAGGGTTAGGGTTAGGGTTAGGGTTAGGGTTGAGAACCTCTGTGGGTCATTAGAATGCTCTTGAACATGCTTTATTTTGCTCACTTTGTTACGTTTACTGTGTTTTCCTATATATATATATATATAGTATTACACTCACTTTGTTACAGTTACAGGGGAGAAATGGGTTAGGGTTAGGGTTAGGTTAGGGTTAGGGTTAGGGTTAGGGTTAGGGTTAGGGTTGAGAACCTCTGTGGGTCATTAGAATGCTCTTGAACATGCTTTATTTTGATCACTTTGTTACGTTTCCTCTGTTTTCCTGTATATATATATACATATAGTATTACACTCACTTTGTTACAGTTACAGGGGAGAAATGGGTTAGGGTTAGGGTTAGGTTTAGGGTTAGGGTTAGGGTTAGGGTTAGGGTTAGGGTTGGGTTGAGAACCTCTGTGGGTCATTAGAATGCTCTTGAACATGCTTTATTTTGCTCACTTTGTTACGTTTCCTCTGTTTTCCTGTATATATATATACATATAGTATTACACTCACTTTGTTACAGTTACAGGGGAGAAATGGGTTAGGGTTAGGGTTAGGGTTAGGGTTAGGGTTAGGGTTAGGGTTGAGTACCTCTGTGGGTCATTAGAATGCTCTTGAACATGCTTTATTTTGCTCACTTTGTTACGTTTACTGTGTTTTCCTATATATATATATATATAGTATTACACTCACTTTGTTACAGTTACAGGGGAGAAATGGGTTAGGGTTAGGTTGGGTTAGGGTTTAGGGTTAGGGTTAGGGTTGAGACCTCTGTGGGTCATTAGAATGTCTTGAACATACTTTATTTTGCACTTTGTTACAGTGTTTTCCTACATATATATAGTGTTGCACTCACTTTGTTACAGTTACAGGGGAGAAATTATTAGCGTTAGGGTTAGGGTTAGGGTTAGGGTTAGGGTGGGGTTGAGAACCTCTGTGGGTCATGAGAATGCTCTTGAACATACTTTATTTTGCTCACTTTGTTACGTTTACTGTGTTTTCCTATATATCTAGATATATAGTATTACACTCGCTTTGTTACAGTTAGAGGGGAGAAATGGGGTAGGGTTAGGTTTAGGGTTAGGGTTAGGGTTAGGGTTAGGGTTAGGGTTGAGAACCTCTGTGGGTCATTAGAATCCTCTTGAACATGCTTTATTTTGATCACTTTGTTACGTTTCCTCTGTTTTCCTGTATATATATATACATATAGTATTACACTCACTTTGTTACAGTTACAGGGGAGAAATGGGTTAGGGTTAGGGTTAGGGTTAGGGTTAGGGTTAGGGTTAGGGTTAGGGTTAGGGTTAGGGTTGAGAACCTCTGTGGGTCATTAGAATGCTCTTGAACATGTTTTATTTTGCTCACTTTGTTACGTTTCCTCTGTTTTCCTGTATATATATATACATATAGTATTACACTCACTTTGTTAC
>NW_026912949.1:0-5000 GCF_034315485.1 Pezoporus occidentalis | reverse complement strand
ATTTTGCTCACTTTGTTACGTTTACTGTGTTTTCCTATATATCTAGATATATAGTATTACACTCGCTTTGTTACAGTTAGAGGGGAGAAATGGGGTAGGGTTAGGTTTACGGTTAGGGTTAGGGTTAGGGTTAGGGTTAGGGTTAGGGTTGAGAACCTCTGTGGGTCATTAGAATCCTCTTGAACATGCTTTATTTTGATCACTTTGTTACGTTTCCTCTGTTTTCCTGTATATATATATACATATAGTATTACACTCACTTTGTTACAGTTACAGGGGAGAAATGGGTTAGGGTTAGGGTTAGGTTTAGGGTTAGGGTTAGGGTTAGGGTTAGGGTTAGGGTTGAGAACCTCTGTGGGTCATTAGAATGCTCTTGAACATGTTTTATTTTGCTCACTTTGTTACGTTTCCTCTGTTTTCCTGTATATATATATACATATAGTATTACACTCACTTTGTTACAGTTACAGGGGAGAAATGGGTTAGGGTTAGTGTTAGGGTTAGGGTTAGGGTTAGGGTTAGGGTTGAGTACCTCTGTGGGTCATTAGAATGCTCTTGAACATGCTTTATTTTGCTCACTTTGTTACATTTACTGTGTTTTCCTATATATCTATATATATAGTGTTGCACTCACTTTGTTACAGTTACAGGGGAGAAATGGGTTAGGGTTAGGGTTAGGGTTAGGGTTAGGGTTGGGGTTGAGAACCTCTGTGGGTCATTAGAATGCTCTTGAACATACTTTATTTTGCTCACTTTGTTACGTTTACTGTGTTTTCCTATATATCTATATATATAGTATTACACTCGCTTTGTTACAGTTACAGGGGAGAAATGGGTAGGGTTAGGTTTACGGTTAGGGTTAGGGTTAGGGTTAGGGTTAGGGTTAGGGTTGAGAACCTCTGTGGGTCATTAGAATCCTCTTGAACATGCTTTATTTTGATCACTTTGTTACGTTTCCTCTGTTTTCCTGTGTATATATATACATATAGTATTACACTCACTTTGTTACAGTTACAGGGGAGAAATGGGTTAGGGTTAGGGTTAGGGTTAGGGTTAGGGTTAGGGTTAGGGTTAGGGTTGAGAACCTCTGTGGGTCATTAGAATGCTCTTGAACATGTTTTATTTTGCTCACTTTGTTACGTTTCCTCTGTTTTCCTGTATATATATATACATATAGTATTACACTCACTTTGTTACAGTTACAGGGGAGAAATGGGTTAGGGTTAGGGTTAGGTTAGGGTTAGGGTTAGGGTTAGGGTTAGGGTTGGGTTGTACCTCTGTGGGTCATTAGAATGCTCTTGAACATGCTTTATTTTGCTCACTTTGTTACGTTTACTGTGTTTTCCTATATATATATATATATAGTATTACACTCACTTTGTTACAGTTACAGGGGAGAAATGGGTTAGGGTTAGGGTTAGGGTTAGGGTTAGGGTTAGGGTTAGGGTTGAGAACCTCTGTGGGTCATTAGAATGCTCTTGAACATGCTTTATTTTGCTCACTTTGTTACGTTTACTGTGTTTTCCTATATATATATATATATAGTATTACACTCACTTTGTTACAGTTACAGGGGAGAAATGGGTTAGGGTTAGGGTTAGGTTTAGGGTTAGGGTTAGGGTTAGGGTTAGGGTTAGGGTTAGGGTTGAGAACCTCTGTGGGTCATTAGAATGCTCTTGAACATGCTTTATTTTGCTCACTTTGTTACGTTTCCTCTGTTTTCCTGTATATATATATATATAGTATTACACTCACTTTGTTACAGTTACAGGGGAGAAATGGGTTAGGGTTAGGGTTAGGTTTAGGGTTAGGGTTAGGGTTAGGGTTAGGGTTAGGGTTAGGGTTGAGAACCTCTGTGGGTCATTAGAATGCTCTTGAACATGCTTTATTTTGCTCACTTTGTTACGTTTCCTCTGTTTTCCTGTATATATATATACATATAGTATTACACTCACTTTGTTACAGTTACAGGGGAGAAATGGGTTAGGGTTAGGGTTAGGGTTAGGGTTAGGGTTAGGGTTAGGGTTAGGGTTGAGTACCTCTGTGGGTCATTAGAATGCTCTTGAACATGCTTTATTTTGCTCACTTTGTTACATTTACTGTGTTTTCCTATATATATACATATAGTATTACACTCACTTTGTTACAGTTACAGGGGAGAAATGGGTTAGGGTTAGGGTTAGGGTTAGGGTTAGGGTTAGGGTTAGGGTTAGGGTTGAGAACCTCTGTGGGTCATTAGAATGCTCTTGAACATGCTTTATTTTGCTCACTTTGTTACGTTTACTGTGTTTTCCTATATATATATATATATAGTATTACACTCACTTTGTTACAGTTACAGGGGAGAAATGGGTTAGGGTTAGGTTTACGTTAGGGTTAGGGTTAGGGTTAGGGTTAGGGTTGAGAACCTCTGTGGGTCATTAGAATGCTCTTGAACATGCTTTATTTTGCTCACTTTGTTACGTTTACTGTGTTTTCCTATATATATATATATATAGTATTACACTCACTTTGTTACAGTTACAGGGGAGAAATGGGTTAGGGTTAGGTTTAGGGTTAGGGTTAGGGTTAGGGTTAGGGTTAGGGTTAGGGTTGAGAACCTCTGTGGGTCATTAGAATGCTCTTGAACATGCTTTATTTTGCTCACTTTGTTACGTTTCCTCTGTTTTCCTGTATATATATATACATATAGTATTACACTCACTTTGTTACAGTTACAGGGGAGAAATGGGTTAGGGTTAGGTTTAGGGTTAGGGTTAGGGTTAGGGTTAGGGTTAGGGTTAGGGTTAGGGTTGAGACCCTCTGTGGGTCATTAGAATCCTCTTGAACATGCTTTATTTTGCTCACTTTGTTACGTTTCCTCTGTTTTCCTATATATATATATATACATATAGTATTACACTCACTTTGTTACAGTTACAGGGGAGAAATGGGTTAGGGTTAGTGTTAGGGTTAGGGTTAGGGTTAGGGTTAGGGTTGAGTACCTCTGTGGGTCATTAGAATGCTCTTGAACATGCTTTATTTTGCTCACTTTGTTACATTTACTGTGTTTTCCTATATATCTATATATATAGTGTTGCACTCACTTTGTTACAGTTACAGGGGAGAAATGGGTTAGGGTTAGGTTTAGGGTTAGGGTTAGGGTTTGGGTTGGGGTTGAGAACCTCTGTGGGTCATTAGAATGCTCTTGAACATACTTTATTTTGCTCACTTTGTTACGTTTACTGTGTTTTCCTATATATATATATATATAGTATTACACTCACTTTGTTACAGTTACAGGGGAGAAATGGGTTAGGGTTAGGGTTAGGTTAGGGTTAGGGTTAGGGTTAGGGTTAGGGTTGAGAACCTCTGTGGGTCATTAGAATGCTCTTGAACATGCTTTATTTTGATCACTTTGTTACGTTTCCTCTGTTTTCCTGTATATATATATACATATAGTATTACACTCACTTTGTTACAGTTACAGGGGAGAAATGGGTTAGGGTTAGGGTTAGGTTTAGGGTTAGGGTTAGGGTTAGGGTTAGGGTTAGGGTTGAGAACCTCTGTGGGTCATTAGAATGCTCTTGAACATGTTTTATTTTGCTCACTTTGTTACGTTTCCTCTGTTTTCCTGTATATATATATACATATAGTATTACACTCACTTTGTTACAGTTACAGGGGAGAAATGGGTTAGGGTTAGTGTTAGGGTTAGGGTTAGGGTTAGGGTTGAGTACCTCTGTGGGTCATTAGAATGCTCTTGAACATGCTTTATTTTGCTCACTTTGTTACATTTACTGTGTTTTCCTATATATCTATATATATAGTGTTGCACTCACTTTGTTACAGTTACAGGGGAGAAATGGGTTAGGGTTAGGGTTAGGGTTAGGGTTAGGGTTGGGGTTGAGAACCTCTGTGGGTCATTAGAATGCTCTTGAACATATTTTATTTTGCTCACTTTGTTACGTTTACTGTGTTTTCCTATATATCTATATATATAGTATTACACTCGCTTTGTTACAGTTAGAGGGGAGAAATGGGGTAGGGTTAGGTTTAGGGTTAGGGTTAGGGTTAGGGTTAGGGTTAGGGTTGAGAACCTCTGTGGGTCATTAGAATCCTCTTGAACATGCTTTATTTTGATCACTTTGTTACGTTTCCTCTGTTTTCCTGTATATATATATACATATAGTATTACACACACTTTGTTACAGGGTGGTTTTGAACATGCTTTATTTTGCTCACTTTGTTACATTTACTGTGTTTTCCTATATATCTATATATATAGTGTTGCACTCACTTTGTTACAGTTACAGGGGAGAAATGGGTTAGGGTTAGGGTTAGGGTTAGGGTTGGGTTTGAGAACCTCTGTGGGTCATTAGAATGCTCTTGAACATACTTTATTTTGCTCACTTTGTTACGTTTACTGTGTTTTCCTATATATCTAGATATATAGTATTACACTCGCTTTGTTACAGTTAGAGGGGAGAAATGGGGTAGGGTTAGTTTCCGTTTAGGGTTTTGGGTTAGGGTTAGGGTTAGGTTTAGGGTTAGGGTTAGGGTTAGGGTTAGGGTTAGGGTTGAGAACCTCTGTGGGTCATTAGAATGCTCTTGAACATGTTTTATTTTGCTCACTTTGTTACGTTTCCTCTGTTTTCCTGTATATATATATACATATAGTATTACACTCACTTTGTTACAGTTACAGGGGAGAAATGGGTTAGGGTTAGTGTTAGGGTTAGGGTTAGGGTTAGGGTTGAGTACCTCTGTGGGTCATTAGAATGCTCTTGAACATGCTTTATTTTGCTCACTTTGTTACATTTACTGTGTTTTCCTATATATCTATATATATAGTGTTGCACTCACTTTGTTACAGTTACAGGGGAGAAATGGGTTAGGGTTAGGGTTAGGGTTAGGGTTAGGGTTGGGGTTGAGAACCTCTGTGGGTCATTAGAATGCTCTTGAACATACTTTATTTTGCTCACTTTGTTACGTTTACTGTGTTTTCCTATATATCTAGA